>NC_140249.1:14184742-14197242 GCF_949987555.1 Borostomias antarcticus | reverse complement strand
TTAGTTGGTGTTCTGACATATAATTCGCCATAAAGTAAGATTCTATTTAATCTGGAAAGGCTTTTTAAAATATTTAGCATAGAACTATTTAGTCGCAGCACATACATGTGTAAACTGACGCAAACTAGGTAGCCTAGCAACATAAACAATAACAATAGCTACCCTAAGTAGTTCCGCTTCCTGAATCCCCTCTGCGGATTGATCTACACATCTACAATGGTCGCTTCAATACAAGTCAATGGATTTCATATTCATAAAATGATCAATAAAACACTACAGGATTCATACTTTGATGTCAGAACACCAACGGACGCTTCTTGTCTTTGAAATTGAGAGTTTAACATGTTTTTGAATGATTTTTCAAGGTGCCCACCCACCTCCATTGTAAGACCAAAACGGTGGTAGAGCAATTATCAGACTTTCTCAAAAGTGCTAGTTTTGTCAACGTTTTGATCTGAACCATTGCATATGATCATAAGTAACCTTAAAACAGGGCTAAACATGCATTTTCCCTTTACTACTCCTTTAATGTGTTGTGCTCAGTGCTCAGTAATTGTTTTAGAGAACTGTTTATCTGCGGCTCTCATATTTCCTCACTTGTGCGATGCCGAATCCGCTTCCCTGTGCACCTTCCATCAGACAGCCATTCCATCGCGCCACCACGGCTCGGCTGAGTTCCCACTGCCGTCCCCCGGGTAACGGGAGAAGCCGCCCACCCCACGCAAACGCACGGGGAAATAAAACGCCAAAAAGGCCAATGCATCAGTGCTATTGTTAGGACGTATAGCGTGGGATTATCATAACTATGTTTAGGCTTCTAGGGGCAGCAGAGCACTGTTATGTTTCACCCAGCTGTCCATGCGGGCTTGGCGGCGGACTTCTAGCTACAGTGAACGCAAGACTGGTGTGGGACTGGTACTGTAGCAAAGCTAAACTGTTAACAACTACGTGTAGACTGCAGAAAATGTTTCCATTAAAGAGGTATGTTTAATAATTATAGACCACCAAGCCATTATGGTGTCGTCTACAACAATTATTTGCCTATAGACCAGGCTATAGGCCTACGGGTCAAAATGATTGCTAGATTTCCCTCATGAGTGGAGACATTTTCTGCAGTCTACATGTAGTGGTTGACAGTCCAGCCTTACTACCAGTCCCATGGATGTCAGTCTTGCGTTGTGCTGCCTCACGAGTTCGCCTCCTGGCGCAGCCCTTAATGAAAAGACAGTCATGAAATGTTCATTTAACTCCCCGCCCGTGAGTACATTGTACATGCCAGCGTGTGCTGCACGAGCAGAGCTTGACTGGCGTTCTGTTACCCACCCTCCCGCCCCCCTCCCACCCCCCTCCTGCCCCCTCCTGCCACTGCCACCATGTCACAATTAGGCAGGATGGCTGCAGACATGATTGCTGACCCTGATGGCTGAGCAGTCAATCCATCTCCCGTCACCCTTATACTGCAGTGGTAGAGATTATTATCAACGTGATGAATACTGCGCTCTGTTCGCCTAGCAGATTATACACCTGGCTCTGAATCAGGAAATGCGCACGTCTTTGATCGCCACTCTGATTCTCGCGGCCGCCCTGGTCTCAGTCATCCGGACCTGGACGGATTTAGTCAGGTGGAAAAAAGAAAAAACAAAATGTGTCCCATTAGGTGGTCCTGAAAAGAATTAATCGTTTGAAAATCAGGCAAAAGAGCCGGGGCCAAAACGTCAGGACTGTGACGTTATTACATCCCCTCCAAATCACAGAGCCTTTTGTCTGAGCTTCAAGCTGCACGGGATGCAAATTGTACCAGTGAATGAGCTGCTGTCCCCCGATGACTGCTTCCTCACAACACTACACTCATACACATGCTATATATTCTCCCTCTCTCTCTCTCTTTCTCTCTCTCTCTCTAACACACACACACTCACACCGTTTCAGCTGCTCTGACTGATTAGTGTGCATGATTAATTAGCAGACAGACTGCTAAACGCCAGTGCACAGTTTGACGTGGGAAGGTAAAGAGTCTCTGTGGAACAGGAAAAAAATGTCCTCTCTGCCCCCTTTCTCTTCTCCCTACCTCTCCCTGTCAGCCTCCTTCTCTCCTTTCCTATATTAAGCTCCTGTGGGCTGATCATTCCTAGAGGACGACAGCAAAACAATGTATCAGTGACACACAGTTGTGTTCAGTCAGATTCACACCGTTTCAGGACAGCTACAGTGTGATGAAACCAACCCCCTCCCCTGTATCCTACACCCTTAACCTTCAGAGGACGAGAAGAGCTCCGCCCCTTTCTCAAGCCGTCTTATTCGCATGACCTCTTTCCTCATCTTCCCTCCATCTACAGCGCGCCACGTCTCCTGTCGTTAAGTTTTGTGGGACAGCGTCTTGCCATAAACCGCCCGTATGTTTTGTCCCACATATCCCCTCACCGCTTCTTGTTTAGCGCTGCTGGTGGTGGGGGGTCTCGCGGGAGGCAGGCGTAGTAACTCATGTGTTTGCATACGGGGGGATCTGTCCGGCGGTGATGGATGGTTATGGGTCTGGCTGAGGCACCCCCGCCTCAGGTCTCCAGCAGAATGCGCCTTTGGATCCGTTTCCCAGAGGAGAGAGTTAAATAAACACATATACGCACACAACGCATAAAGGGCAGTTTTGATCAAATAGTCACAATATATTTTTGTTCTGTTCTTTTCAAATAGTCCATTCCATTTGGCTCAGAGACCTCATGCCACTTGGCGCTCGGCCGATGCAGTGCTCTGTTGAAGTATTTGAATGTTCTCATTTGTGCACAAGACATGAACTCGGTAGTAAATGATAATATGCTGGCGTCTTCAAAAACAGTCTGCCTTGGTGACTCTGTTAATGAATGTGGCATCACCCTGTGTGTGATCTGACTGCTAACACAGCGCACTAGGCTCTCGTCGTTCTCTCTCTGCCTCTCTTTCTCTCTCTCTCTCTCTCCTTCACTCTTCCGCAGTGGATCCCCAGCTGAACTTGGTATCCCGCCAGCTGATACTTCTGTCCCCTCAGTCCAGCTTTTGTTCATCTTTGTGAAAACCCAGTAATTTCTCCGCCGCTGTCGAGATGATGCAACGGCTTCGGGAATCAGACCGTTCTCTTGCAAGTGTCAGTCACTTGAAGTGCCAAGCCCTCAAAACTGTCTGCTACCCGGATCTCAGTACCAATCATTACCGCCGCATTTTGAAACGGGAACTCTAAGCTGAGACGGTGGCTTCTTGCTCTTGACACGGAGCCATTACCGACGGATCAAACTCCTGACACGCCTTGTGTCATCGCGTTGCTCGTCAGATCCACACAAGGTTCGATCTCGGGTCCTCTGACCCGCCGACGCACATGGCGACCTTTCATAGAAACCACTTTAGCCAGATACGCCACCGAGTGCGCAGCGTTTTTCGTGCCTCCCCCTCCTCTCGGTCTGTGTGTGTTGCATGTGTTCTGACAGTTTTTGTTTCTGTTCCCGGTCTTCTGAGGACAGTAACGCTGGCTTCTCTCTGGGGGTTCTTCCTGCTTCCCTGGCTGCCTCTCTTTCTATGTCTGTGTGTGTGCCTGAGATTGTTGCTGTGTGTTGGCCTCTGAACATCTGTCTGTCTGTGCCTGTTATTGAGTGTCTCTGTCAATGGTTGTTGTTGTTGTTGCTGTGTCTCTGGCTCTCGGGTCTTCATTCACCCATACCCACCCGCATCCTGGACGTCCGTTTGTCCTGAGCTACAGATCCTCACTATTAAGAGACTGCTATATGCTGTCTGTAGTTAGTTAGTGAGAGGAGTGTAAGCCATTATGGGTTCCACTGTACATATGTGCTGCTGTTTGAACTACAATAAGCTCCTCCTCATTAGCAAACCCGAAACACAGCTGTGCTCTCCATTCTTTTGATCCACTCTTTTGATGCCAAGTTAAGCGCAGAAGCTTCAAAATGCAGAGACGTTGCAGGCCGACGCTAGTCGCTACAGCTTTGGTGAATGTGTAGTAGTCACTATAGCTATGGTGAATGTGTAGTAGTCACTACAGCTATGGTGAATGTGTAGTAGTCACTACAGCAATGGTGAATGTGTAGTAGTCACTATAGCTATGGTGAATGTGTAGTAGTCACTAAAGCTATGGTGAATGTGTAGTAGTCACTACAGCAATGGTGAATGTGTAGTAGTCACTATAGCTATGGTGAATGTGTAGTAGTCACAACAGCTATGGTGAATGTGTAGTAGTCACTACAGCTATGGTGAATGTATAGTCGTCACTACAGCAATGGTGAATGTGTAGTAGTCACTACAGCTATGGTGAATGTATAGTAGTCGCTACAGCTATGGTGAATGTGTAGTAGTCACTACAGCTATGGTGAATGTGTAGTAGTCGCTACAGCTATGGTGAATGTGTAGTAGTCGCTATAGCTATGGTGAATGTGTAGTAGTCACTACAGCTATGGTGAATGTATAGTCGTCACTACAGCGATGGTGAATGTGTAGTAGTCACTACAGCAATGGTGAATGTGTAGTAGTCACTATAGCTATGGTGAATGTGTAGTAGTCACTAAAGCTATGGTGAATGTGTAGTAGTCACTACAGCAATGGTGAATGTGTAGTAGTCACAACAGCTATGGTGAATGTGTAGTAGTCACTACAGCTATGGTGAATGTATAGTCGTCACTACAGCAATGGTGAATGTGTAGTAGTCACTACAGCTATGGTGAATGTGTAGTAGTCGCTACAGCTATGGTGAATGTGTAGTAGTCACTACAGCTATGGTGAATGTGTAGTAGTCGCTACAGCTATGGTGAATGTGTAGTAGTCGCTATAGCTATGGTGAATGTGTAGTAGTCACTACAGCTATGGTGAATGTAAAGTCGTCACTACAGCGATGGTGAATGTGTAGTAGTCACTATAGCAATAGTGAATGTGCAGTAGTCACTACAGCAATGGTGAATGTGTAGTAGTCACTACAGCTGTGGTGAATGTGTAGTAGTCACTACAGCTATGGTGAATGTGTAGTAGTCACTACAGCTGTGGTGAATGTGTAGTAGTCACTACAGCTATGGTGAATGTGTAGTAGTCGCTACAGCGTTGGTGAATGTGCAGTAGTCACTACAGCGATAGTGAATGTGTAGTAGTCACTACAGCAATGGTGAATGTGTAGTAGTCAATACAGCTGTGGTGAATGTGTAGTAGTCACTACAGCGTTGGTGAATGTGTAGTAGTCGCTACAGCGATGGTGAATGTGTAGTAGTCACTACAGCTATAGTGAATGTGTAGTAGTCGCTACAGCGATGGTGAATGTGAAGTAGTCACTACAGCTATGTTGAATGTGTAGTAGTCACTACAGCTGTTTTGAATGTGTAGTAGTCACTACAGCTATGGTGAATGTGTAGTAGTCACTACAGCAATGGTGAATGTGTAGTAGTCACTACAGCAATAGTGAATGTGCAGTAGTCACTACAGCAATGGTGAATGTGCAGTAGTCCCTACAGCAATGGTGAATGTGTATTAGTCACTACAGCATTGGTGAATGTGTAGTAGTCACTACAGCAATGGTGAATTTGTAGTAGTCACTACAGCGATGGTGAATGTGTAGTAGTCACTACAGCTGTGGTGAATGTGTAGTAGTCACTACAGCTATGGTGAATGTGTAGTAGTCACTACAGCTATGGTGAATGTGTAGTAGTCACTACAGCTATGGTGAATGTGTAGTAGTCACTACAGCGATGGTGAATGTGTAGTAGTCACTACAGCGATAGTGAATGTGTAGTAGTCGCTACAGCTATGGTGAATGTGTAGTAGTCACTACAGCGATGGTGAATGTGTAGTAGTCGCTACAGCTATGGTGAATGTGTAGTAGTCACTACAGCGATGGTGAATGTGTAGTAGTCGCTACAGCGATGGTGAATGTGTAGTAGTCACTACAGCTATGTTGAATGTGTAGTAGTCACTACAGCTATGGTGAATGTGTAGTAGTCACTACAGCTGTGGTGAATGTGTAGTAGTCACTACAGCTGTGGTGAATGTGTAGTAGTCACTACAGCTGTGGTGAATGTGTAGTAGTCACTACAGCTATGGTGAAGATGTGGCGAGGGAATAGGTGCCCTCCTGGCTGGTATTTTGATCCCCGTCTAGGCAGACCTCGAATTGTGCTACAAGCAAAAAGTTTAGCTTTTTTAATTGTTGTTGTTTTTTCCTTTTTTATTTTTATTTTCTTATGAAAGTTGAAGTTGTGAAGACCCCACTTAATATAACAAACGACAGTTTTAGGATCCCTAAATAGTCATATTTTGTTGTCGAAGTCCATGTCCTGTGAGAAGTGTGAACAGCTGTGAATCTTTGAAGCCCTTTTTCTCTGCTTAGTGATTTCAGGTGTACCAACATTCACAGAAGCATATCTTTAAATATTTTCTGATTTCAATGTACAGCATGAGGCATCATTTGAAAGCTTACAATCTGCACTTTCATAATATTTAAAAAAAACAAAAAACAAAAAAAAACGGATAAATGACCTTGCCCTACTTAAGGACCAAACCACCAGCGGCTTCCCTCCCTCTCTCTCTCTCTAACTCTCTCTCTCTCTCTCGCTCTCTCCCTCTCTCGCTTTCTCTCATTCTGATGAGTGTCACAAACCTGTGTATTATATACGTACTCTCTTTTACGAGCTCCTGCAGAGGAAAACAGTGGCAGAGTGGTAGTGCGCCTGGTCTATTATTAAATCCTCGTTATTTGAATGCCAACGCTGATGAAGCATAATGATCTGCCCCTCTTTCTAGTAATACTGTAGTACAGCTGGCTTAAATAAACAAGGACGTGGTCACACCTGATCTGCTTCCTCAATTGATTCCCTGTCAGGGTGACCGCAAGTACAGATGACGCTGGTCTGTGTGTGTGTGTGTGTGTGTGTGTGTGTGTGTGTGTGTGTGTGTGTGTGTGTGTGTGTGTGTCTCTACCTGAGGCCCGCTGTGCTGCAGTGCAGCCTTGTCCATGATGCCCATTAGTGACAGCTGGGAGTGAATCAACCGACCCTTCGACACCTCTGGTCCTGATGTGACACCCTGGTCTGGCCCAGATCCACATAATCAATGACTACCGCGGCCGGTGACTATTGCTTTCCTGCTCGTCTCCTCTCACCTGGCCTTGTTCAGGAGCTAGGCACTTCTAGAGGGCGAACATGCCTGCAAACCCGTGGCGGCGTGCTCTACATACATGAGACATGTTCCTGAGGAGGCGGGGCCTCCTTGGCACACATACCAAGACGCACACACACACGAACACACGCACGCACACACACATGCAGACACACACGCAGGCACACACGCACACACACACACACACACACACACACACACACACACACACACACACACACACACATCCATCTGAGGTTATCTTGTTGTTTCTTCTCACTGTGTCTCTAGTGCTTCCAACCGAATTATCAGTGTGGTTTGATCTGCTTTAATATATGCACATGCTAACCAAGTCAAAAACAGGGAGAACAAAAAGGGTCCTCAACACGGCGACCGTTAATGATGGTGACCTTCTGCCAGCTATTTATTCCGGTAAAGTTGCCTGATGAAGATCTGAGCGGTTGAAACGTTGTGTTTGTAGACAATAAAAGAGTACTGGGAGCATTAATCCAGTGTGCGGATCTTTTCAACCTTCAAGATATTCTACATATTGATCCAGCACCTGGCCTGAATCAGGATTGGATGTGCGCACATTTACTCTTTTTCACAGCTATTTATTCCCTCCATCCCGTTCGCTTCCTCAGTTGCCTTCAAATCATCCCAACATCATCACTATTATTAGTTTCTCTTCTTCACACACTTTTTTGCGTGAATAATTAGTCTTTATTATGTATCATGAATGCATTGAAGCCGGTAAAATCATCTCCGGGGCCTTTGTGCATGCGTGCGTGCGTGCGTTCGGGTTTGTTTTCCGAGCGCGTTGGCATGTGATGGTTGGGGGAGAGCTGCTCTCCCTGCTGGAGTGTTTGTGCCTGCGTGGTGTTTCGGAGCACAGTCAGGCACGGTCAAGCACGGCGCACTAATGGCGCCGAGTGACCAGGCAACGCACAAACAGATGGCCGTACATGGGGCTCGGGGGCATCGGAGGCACTACGCTGTGGTGAATTCATCTCTTTTCCATCGCCCCCTTTTACTTATTTATTTATTTATTTATAGCGTAATTTAATTTGGCAGGAGAGGCAAAATAAAGTGCACTTTAATTAGAGTCTAATTGATGCTTGTTTCTCCTGAGTGTGCCTCCTCAGCGTTCTACTGCCCCGTTACTACGTAGGGGGAGGGGCGAGGAGAGGTAGGGGGCCTGGGAGGGGGGTGGGGGGGGGGTGGATGTGTTGGTAAATGCTGCTCGAGAAATAACTGGCGTTGGTGTGCGAGTGTTGTGTGTGTGTATGTACTGTACGTGTGTACAGTGTTGGTTTGGGTTGGTGGGGGGGGGGGGGGGGGGGTTGGGGTTGCGGGGGTTGTAAATGAGATTTCCTCCAGGTCCATTGTGAACCAGTGGCTTTGAGAGGCGGCGGAAGCCGAGCTCATTTTCTGGGTGCTGTTGTGAGGGAGATTAGCTGAGGCTGGGCTCGTTTCTATTTGGGGAATAATGAAGAGTGTCTATACAAGCCCTGCTCTTCTCTCACAGTGGGCTTCTCTCTCTCTCTCTCTCTCTCTCTCTCTCTCTGTCTCTCTCACTCTCTCAAACTCTCTTTCTCTCTCGCTCTCTCTCACACTCTCCTTCTTTACGCAGCAATCCACCGCTCCACTGAGTAGGGCTACAGTATGTGACATTATTTCCTTCTCTCAGAAATACACACACATACCAATACACACACATACTAATACACGCAGCGAGCTCACGGGGCGTCGCACTCCGGGTTGTCATCTTCTTGGCTTCCGAGGAGTATTTTTCCGCGCTGTCGACATCACCTTAATTACGCATCTCCTCCAAAACCTCCGGCGACGTGCGGAGGGCCCTAGATCCGTCCCTAGATTACTGCAGGGATGAAATAGGGGGCTGGGGGAGGAGGAGAGAGAGGGGGGGGGGGGGGGGCGTACAGCGTGGAGGGGGAGCGCCGCCCTCGATGGCCCGGTAGCTCACCCCCCCCCCCGCCCGGCGCTCATCGGTACGACTCTCCGCAGCGCCCGCGCTTATTTTTAGCCCTCTGGATCTTCTCGGCGGAGGTAGGGAACCTCCCTGATGAGTCGCGTGTGAGGGCCGCGTGCTGCTAACACCTCCGCTCATTAAGAGGAGCCGGGAGCGGAGAGCCGGGGCGTTGCGGGGCCCCGGGACAACACCGAACGGGCGCCGGCACTGAGCCTCCTTCCTCTCCCCTCCAATAACTCACGCTGGGGTCCTGGAGGAGTACAGGTGTCAGACGAACGCGGCCGCATTGTTGGGCTGAGTCTGGCAAAACGGGACCAGGATGATGAAAGGATAACTCAGGTGGAGGGGTTGTGGGGGGGGTAGCTGGGAGTTTTAATGACTCCGGAGTGCGATGGGAATGACGGTAATGAGCAGGGCTGGTTTGAAAAGGGGTGCGCTTCCCGCACAGAGGCTGGCAGGGATGAGAGGAGCCTTGAGAGAGTGGCTGAGCACAGCCTGGCCCCAGAGAACACACCCTGGCCCCAGAGAACACACCCTGGCCCCAGAGAACACAGCCTGGCCCCAGAGAACATAGCCTGGCCCCAGAGAACACAGCCTGGCCCCAGAGAACACAGCCTGGCCCCAGAGAACACAGCCTGGCCCCAGAGAACACAGCCTGGCCCCAAAGAACACAGCCTGGCCTCAGAGAACACAGCCTGGCCCCAGAGAACACAGCCTGGCCCCAGAGAACACACCCTGGCCCCAGAGAACACAGCCTGGCCCCAGAGAACACACCCTGGCCCCAGAGAACACACCCTGGCCCCAGAGAACACGGCCTGGCCTCAGAGAACACACCCTGGCCCCAGACAACACAGCCTGGCCTCAGAGAACACGGCCTGGCCTCAGAGAACACGGCCTGGCCTCAGAGAGCACATACTGCCCGAAACACAACAGAGAGGCTCGGCACAGCTCATCACAGGACAGGACAGCTCATCACAGGACAGGACAGCTCATCACAGGACAGGACAACACATCACAGGACAGGACAGCTCATCACAGGACAGGACAGCTCATCACAGGACAGGACAGCTCATCACAGGACAGGACAGCTCATCACAGGACAGGACAGCACATCACAGGACAGGACAGCTCATCACAGGACAGGACAGCTCATCACAGGACAGGACAGCTCATCACAGGACAGGACAGCACATCACAGGACAGGACAGGACAGCTCATCACAGGACAGGACAGCTCATCACAGGACAGGACATTACATTACATTACATTACATTACAGTCATTTAGCAGACGCTTTTATCCAAAGCGACTAACAATAATTGCATTTAACGTAGGAAGAGCCAATGTACTACTACTTGCCAGAACTCACAAGTGCATCTTCTTTCTAAAACAAACAAGTGACTAAGAGCATAATCTAGTGCTGAAGGCAAAGTGCAAGAATCACAATCTAAAGTACAGTGCAATATAATATAATAAGTGCTTAGGTGGGAGGATTGTTGTAGTACTTCTTGAAGAGATGAGTTTTGAGCCTGCGACGAAAGATGGGCAGCGACTCTGCTGTCCTGACATCAGTGGGCAGCTCATTCCACCACTGCGGGGCCAGGACAGAGAAGAGCCGTGACCGTGTCGATCGACCGCAGGAGCCTCGGAGTGACGGGGCAACCAGTCGCCCTGAGGTAGCAGAGCGTAGTGGTCGGGAGGGGATGTAGGGTTTGACCATGGCCTGGAGGTAGGAGGGGGCTGTTCCTTTCATTGCCCTGTAGGTTAGCGCCAGAGTTTTAAACTGGATGCGAGCCGCTACAGGGAGCCAGTGTAGGGAACGGAGGAGGGAAGTTGTGTGGGAGAATTTGGGGTGGTTGAACACCAGGCGAGCAGCAGCTTTCTGGACAAGTTCCAGAGGTTTAATGGCTGACGCCGGTGCCCCCGCGAGGAGGGAGTTGCAGTAGTCCAGGCGGGAGATGACCAGGGCCTGGATGAGTACCTGCGCCGTTTCATTAGTGAGGAAAGGGCGAATCCTCCTGATGTTGTAGAGCATGAATCTGCAGGAACGTGTGACGGATGTGACATGTGAGGAAAATGACAGTTGGTCATCCAGGGTCACACCCAGATTCCTCGCAGTCCGAGTCGGGGTCACCACTGTGTCTTCAATGGTGATGGCCAGGTCCCGGTGCGGACAGCCCTTCCCCGGGAGGAACAGCAGCTCAGTCTTGTCCAGATTGAGCTTGAGGTGATGTGTCGTCATCCACTCCGAAATGTCAGCCAAGCACCCAGCTATGCGTGTCTCCACTTCTGTATCAGAAGGGGGAAATGACAGAACCAGTTGGGTGTCATCGGCATAGCAGTGATAGGAGAAGCCTATCACAGGACAGCACATCACAGGACAGCACATCACAGGACAGGACAGCTCATCACAGGACAGGACAGCTCATCACAGGACAGGACAGCTCATCACAGGACAGGACAGGACAGCTCATCACAGGACAGGACAGCTCATCACAGGACAGGACAGCACATCACAGGACAGGACAGCTCATCACAGGACAGGACAGCTCATCACAGGACAGGACAGCTCATCACAGGACAAGACAGCTCATCACAGGACAGGACAGCTCATCACAGGATAGGACAGCTCATCACAGGACAGGACAGCTCATCACAGGACAGGACAGCTCATCACAGGACAGGACAGCTCATCACAGGACAGGACAGCTCATCACAGGACAGGACAGCACATCACAGGACAGCTCATCACAGGACAGGACAGCTCATCACAGGACAGGACAGCATAGCACAGCCCCAAACAGAGCAGGATTGTTGGCACAGCTTGAAACAGAAACAGAACAGTGCGACTCAACATGGCACAGACCAGACCAGACTAGCATGGCACAGACCAGACCAGACCAGACCAGACTAGCACAGACCAGACCAGACTAGCAGAGCCCAGACCAGTCCAAACTAGCACGGACCAGACCAGACTAGCACAGACCAGACTAGCATGGCCCAGACCAGACCAGACTAGCGTGGCCCAGACCAGACCAGACTAGCATGGCCCAGACCAGACCAGACTAGCGTGGCCCAGACCAGACTAGCGTGGCCCAGACCAGACCAGACTAGCATGGCCCAGACCAGACCAGACTAGCATGGCACAGATCAGGCCAGACCAGACTAGCATGGCCCAGACCAGACCAGACTAGCGTGGCACACACAGCTCAGTCCTGCCTGAAACACAGCAGCTGGCCTGGGCCTGGCCCAGCACCCGGGGTTGGGCTGAGCGCAGTCTGAGTGAGGTGTGGATGGGAGTCTCTGGAGAAGTCTGGAATGAATGAACAGTCCCACTCTCTCCTCTCTGAGAGAGAGACTGTGGCAGCTCTCTGGTGAAGATCAGAGAGGTCGGGAGATGGA